>NC_056746.1:1378445902-1378458402 GCF_019279795.1 Protopterus annectens
AACCAGGGAAAGAGACCTCCAGAGAGGGGAGTAGTGCCTTATCTTGGTCAATCTTCTGCACAGGGTTTTCTTCAAAGAGGAAAAAATGGTTAAAAATTGTTCATCTGAGGATATGGTGTCTGTTAGAAAGGATGATTTCCTTACTTTGGTCAGGCAATTATTACAGATTTTCAATACTTTACCAGACAGCAACATCAGCAAAGAAATTCCTGAGAAAAATTTGTCAGAGGAGTTTGACATAGATAAAGACAAGGCTTCTCCTCCCCCTGCAGATTCCCAAGACCAATACTCTGATGGTGGGGAAACTTTGTTCTATCTGCCTCCTTTGGAGGAATTTTCTTTTTCTCAGACAATAGTCAGAATGAATGAGGTGTTTTTTATGGGAACAAGTGGACATTTCTCCTGAACTGAGGAGATATTATAATATATTACAAGTGTCTATTCCTCATTCTACCCCTAGCCCTCCTATTTTGCCAGCCTTGAAGAGTGTGTTTATTGCTGCCTGTCATAATCCTGGTTTTTCAGCCTTCGGCTCCCAATGAGACAGTTAGATTTTATAAAGTTATTGAAACTAATAAATATTTGTTCTGTCATCGTAGGTCTATCCCTGCTGCCATTTCTGTATCTTTGCCAGCTGGGAATAGACTATTGTTTGCTAACAATCCATTTCCTGGGCACAAGGAAGGCAAGATAGTGCACAGATTTGGTAAGAGAATATTTTTCTTCTTCCACTTTGGTATGCAGAATTCTTAACTGGCACAGATTTGGAAGTTTATTATGTTTTGCTCTGACAGTTTGTGGGAATTATCTGTCACAAGTGTTTAGAATGTCTTTGCTATATGAATTCCATTGTTTGTAGTCTGTTTCAAGTATCGCATAATGCAGTAAAGAGTGTGTATGATTGTGCAGATACTGTGCCTAAGGCCAGTGCTGTGGCTGCTGTGCTGATGAGTTATGCCTGGGAATGTAACTAAAAGTTTGCTGATGAAGTTAAGTCTGACATTTTTAATTCAGCTTGGATAAGAAGGTTTTGTTTGTGATCTCTGCTACCCATCTCCTCAAACTATTTGATGAAACAGGAAATTAATTCACAGAGTTTCTAAGATTTTTCAACCCATCCTTTATAAATCTCCAAAATCCTATTTCCCTTTAAAAGAAAAGCAGAACAAACAATCCCCTGCCTTTTTAGACCAAACAAGGAGTAAAAAAAAAACATGATAGGCAGGGAATAACAAGAAACAAGGATCCTTTCCAACAATGGAGATGTCTGATTCTACAGAACGACTATGCTAGCATTCCATCCCCCTCCCTTCCCGTCCTCCCCTCATCACTCAAGAATTGTCCCCAAAACTGCCTTTATACATTCCCTTTTGGAAACATATTCTGCCAGACTCTTGGGTGTCAAAAGTGGTGCTGAAGGGTAACAGATGACATTGGATAAGGAAACCTCCTTTCAGTGTTATTCCACCCCCACTCCAAACCAAACCGGATTTTTCTTCTGCACGTTTTCACTGTAGGAGTTATAGAATCAGTGCTTTTACATCAAAGGAACAGAGGCTTCTATTCCAGCATGTTTCTGGTACCATATAATGAGCCTTCCTGGAGACCAGTTCTAGATCTGTCCTTTCTTAATATACAGTGGATATAAAAAGTTTACACACCCCTGTTAAAATGCCAGGTTTTCTAATATAAAAAAGGAGACCACAATAAATCATTTCAAATCTTTTCCCACCTTTAATGTGACCTATAACCTGTACAATACAATTGAAAAACAAACAAATCTGTTAGGGGAAAAAATGTAAAAAATAAAAAACATACAATACGCTGGTTGCGTAAGTGTGCACACCCTTAAACTAATACTTTGCTGAAGCACCTTTTGATTTAATTACAGCATTCAGTCTTCTTCAGCAGGAGTCTGTCAACATGGCACATCTTGACTTGGCAATATTTGCCCATTCTTCCTTGCAAAAGCACTCCAAATCTGTCAGAGTGCGAGGGTATCTCTTATGCACAGCCCTATTCAGGTCACCCCACAGATTTTCTATTGGATTTAGGTCTTGGCTCTTGCTGGGCCATTTCAAAACTTTAATTTTCTTCTGGTAAAGCCATTCCTTTGTTGATTTGGATGTATGCTTGGGGTCATTGTCATGTTGAAAGGTGAAATTCCTCTTCATCTTCAGCTTTCTAGCAGATGCCTGAAGGTTTTGGGGTAAAAGTGACTGCTATTTGAAACTGTTCATAATTCCCTCCACCTTGACTAAAGCCCCAGTTCCAGCTGTAGAAAAGCAACTCCAAAAAATGATACTGCCACCACCATGCTTCACTGTGGGGATGGTGTTCTTTTGCTGATGCAAAGTGTTTTCTTTTGCACTAAACATACCTTTTGGAATTGTGGCCAAAAAATTCAGCCATGGTCTCATCACACCATAACACATTTTTGCACATGTTTTTGGGAGACGATGTATTGTTTTGCAAATTTAAGCCAGACCTGGATGTTTTTCTGTGTAAGAAAAGGCTTCCGTCTTGCAATCCTACTCCATAGTCCAGACATATGGAGAATACGGGAGATTGTTGTCACATGTAGTACACAACCAGTACTTGCCAGAAATTCCTGCAGCTACTTCAGTGTTGCTGTAGGTCTCTCGGCAGCCTCCCTGACCAGTTTCATCTTGTCTTTTCATCAATTTTGGAGGGACATCCAGTTCTTTGCAACATCACTGTGTCCCATATTTTCTCCACTTTTTGATGACTGTGTTCCATGGTATATCCAATGCTGTGGAATTTTTTTTTTACCCTTCTCCTGAATAATACCTTTCAACAATGAGATCCCTTTGATGCTTTGTAAGCTCTCTGTGAACCATAGCTTTTGCTGTAACAGGCAACTGAGTAAATGTCAAGAAAATCCTACTAGGATAGCTGAACTTTATTTGGGATTAATCAGTCTTTTTAATTGATTTCAGGCGTGTACCCAAGAAGACTGAATGCTATAATTAAATCAAAAGGTGCTTCAACAAAGTATTAGTTTAAGGGTATACACACACGCAAAATATTAGTTTAAAGGTGTGCACACTTATGCAAACAGCTTATTGTATGTTTTTTTTTTTATTTTTTATATTTTTTTTCCCTAACAGATTTGTTTGTTTTTCAATTGAATTGTATAGGTTATAGGTCACATTAAATGTGGGAAAAGTTTTGAAATGATTTACTATGGTCTCATTTTTTATATCACAAAAAACTGGCATTTTAACAGGGGTGTGTAAACTTTTTATATCCACTGTATATGTGAAAGTACCAAGATTCAAGATGTTGACCTTTCAGCGTTTGTTACCTCTCATCCCATGAGGACGTTTTATGGTAACTAGATATAAAGGATACTTACCATCACCTTCCTATAGCTTTAGGCTTCAGGAAATGTCTCACATTCTATGTATCTGGATTTCATTATCAGTTCTGTGCATTACCCTTTGGATTATCTACACCTCAAAGGGAGTTTACAAATTGTCTACCTACAGTCATAACTATTGCAGACTTAATGGCGCTCACATCTATCTTTTCCCAGATGTCAAGAGTTGTCAGAATGGGTTTCTTCCCTACTGACTGACCTGGTGTTCTAGATGAATGTTCAACAATCCTGCTTGCCTCCATCACACAGGATTGTCTTTCTGTGATGCCTTCTAGACACTTTCCAGCAAAAACTTTTTTGACTCCAGAAAAGGTGAATATTTACCTGGACACTTTCCTGAACTTTTTAATCAGCCTCTGACTTCTGCAAGGGAATTTCTGTAGATCTCACTATTCATTGCTTCTGGGGTTCTCATGGTTCATCTCACAAGGTCATATATGAAAAATATTCAGTAGTTTCTAAAAAGTATATGGACCCTACATTTGTGTCTGCTAAAACTTCAGATTCCAGTTTTGGGCTTTGTCAGAAAGGAACTTCACTGATGGAGACAAGAGATAGAAGCAAATCCAGGTCTCCTGTTTTTTCTCCTCACATCCCAAGCCAATATGTAACCAGAAAACACCTCAGATTGTGCTTACGAAGCAGTTTCTATGGGAATAAATTCAAACAAAGCAAAGCACATACAGTTTATGTCAAACAGATGTTGGCTGTGATCCATGCCTTGCATTGTCTTTATCACCTATGGTCCCTCTAAACGTCATTACAGACAACATCACTATTATGTGCTACATAAACAAGGGGGGGGGGGTGGCGCCAGGTCATGTCCTCTGTGCTGGCTGGCTATGATTGCTTGGGAGCTCTTCAACATCCCATAACTCTCCAAGCATCCTACATTCCATCCGAGCAAAATATAGTCGTAGACAAGGTGAGCAGGACCAGGATCAGAACCAGGACATACCCCCACAAATGGAAATTGAACAAGGGGGGTTTCCAGAAAGATATTTAGCTGAGGGTAACACCTCACATAGATCTGTTCACCTCCTTTCAGAATAGATGCATTTTCATTCCCATGGTCGGGAATGATCCTTCATGCCTTTCCACCCTTTTTCACTGATATCCATGGCAATTATGAAGATTCAAAAGGACTCTCCAAAAATAATTTTGGTGACGCCTTCCGAGGCAGCATTGGTTGTCCCATCTTATAGAACTGGCCAGTGGCAATTACCACAAGTTTTCTCAGAGACTGGATTTGCTCACACAACAAAATGGGAGTTTGACACGCCCAAGTTTCAATTAACTTCGACCAACTGCCTGGATGATTCAATTTTGATACCTTTTAGGCACTTTTTTTCATGAGGATGTGCAGAAGTATAAAAGGAGGCAAGAAAACCTGCAAGTAGAAAATCTTATTTTGGTTAAGTGGAAAAGATTTTGTATTTGGTGACTAACCAATAACCAGGGTCCTATCAAGGATTGTGTACTACTGGTGCTGAAATAATTTCTGAGTTGTTATCCTCAGGCCTCTCCTAATCCTCTGTCTTCTGGCAATTTCATCATATCTGCTCATGGTTCCTCCTCTTTCTTCTCTGTTTTTGTTGAAACAGTTTCAGAAGGGAGTTTTACACCTGAGACCTCTTTGTAAACAGATCACTACTCCTTGTGCTTGAAAGGTTAACTATATCTGCATTTGAACCTGCCCATCAGGCAGTGGTGGCTGATGATTTCATATCAAAAGGGAGCTGCAGGAGACAGCAGAATGGGATGAGGCCAACTAGAAAGGGGTGGACTAACATCAATGGGGTGGGGCTGTGCTACAGCGGGATCAGCACTGACCGTACTTACAATTTTATATAAAATATCTGCTCAGATACTGTTGCACGTGCTGAATAGTTTACCATCAAATACTATACTAAATTGTATTTCAGAGTTAATGTGGTGCTTAGGTTATCCTATAACAGCACAAAACCTAAACACCACTAAACAGTAAAAAAGTGGTTGTTCTTGACTGCATGAAACTATTATGAGTACACATGATGCAGTAAACATACATTGTGATGTACCAGGTAATCTGCATTTTGTACAATGCCAAGTGAAAATTAAGGAGATTTGGAAATCTCACTGCACTATTTTAATTTATTATTCACAGTTCAAGGTCTCTCCAATTCCTAATGTGCAAGTGGTTCTGAGAGACAGTGAGATCTCAAAGCCAATACAATTTGATATTACAATTACCACAGCTGAGAGGAAGATAACATTGCTACAAGTGTGTATAGGTTAGTTTGAAGACTTACCTATGCAGTATGCTGCAAACAGTACCTCTTATTCTGTTTCTGCACCCAGAGAGAAGCTATGGTCTGGTCTAGAACACATCAGGTCATATGGGATTTGATATTCTTTCCTTTTCCTGGACACACAAAAGGGACTGTTTCAAGTTTCCCAAGCAAATACAGTATTCACTGTTTCCCAATACCACACAAGTGCCTCTGTTGTGTTCCTCTGGGTATTTCTCAGGTTTCTTGCTTGAAGATAAAGTCCATTTGTCTCTCTTTATTTTGTGCAAACAAATCAATAATTCTTTGGTTGAAGTTTGTTATACGCTGTGTCAACTCTTCTCCTATGGAAATCATTGCCAATGTAGTCATTCTTTCCTGCCCCATTGTGCTATGAAGAAATGTTTTAATTCTTTTCAGTGTTGAGAAACACCTTTCTGTCTTAGCATTTGGACTGGTGTGGCGGCTGTAATCAACAACAAACTGAAAGTCTCTGAAACAAACTGGTCAATGAGTCGCCAACCAAGAATTGTAATATATTGACTGCACTGCCACTTGCTGGAAAGTTCTATTCTAAGTTGTTATCTCAACAGGAATGCATAGCTTTCTATAGTTGCTGTGTAGAGATTTTCTGGAAACTGTTTTGTGTATGCTGACAAGTGTCCAGGCAGTAGCAGCTAAGAAGCCTGAAGATGCACAGTTTGTTCAAATAGTGATATTGCCTGTAACTTTATGACATCAAACACCTCCTTTGTAGCAACTGACAATGTCTGATGCAGTGGTTGGCATCCTAATAGTCCTTGTCTACATCTTGCCAGGATGTTCTCTGTCTATAGGTACTGTTCTACAATGCTGTCAATGTCTTTTCTAACACTGTCCACTGCATTCAAGAATATTTGTGCATCCTTTTCAACTGTGTTGACATTTGTGTTGACACTGAAGTTGCCTGTACAGAATACATGGGCATTAATACTAAGGAAACAGTCATCCAAAACTTAAATTCATCATCTTCAGATTTTTGCAGTAGCCCATTTGCTTCCTGTACAGTTGCTGCAGCAGATGTAGGACACTTGTGCAAATAATAAATACACTCTGACAGCAAGTCCAAGTTTTCAAATACTGCATACAGTATGGATATTAAATCTCCACCATGTTTTAGACATTCGTGGCATACGTTGTTATACTGTATTGTCCAGAATTCTACCAAGAATTAAAAAAATGTCCTGGTTTCAGTAATATGTAGTGTGACTCTTTGCATTACCAGATTAAGTTGGAGGGCAAAGCACTGTACATAATAAGCATACTTAAATTCCTGTCTTATGATGGTCTGGACCCCATGCTGAACTCCATTTCAAAGACATGCATCTGAAGTGTTTCATACCGGGCCTCCCCTGAAAATAGGCTCTGTCCTAGATGGACTTTCCCGGTCAACAAATGTTAAATAAATAAATAAATAAAATAAAAATTCCTAACAGATGCACCATCATAACTCTGAGAAACCACTTTTTCATGCTGGTCTCCCACTACTTCCTTCAACTGTTCACTTAACACACCAGCAAGATGCTCTGTAGTCTGTCTAGGTGGTATGAAATATCCCCTAAAACATTCCTACACCTGGCTATTAACAAAATAATGGAATACAATGGCAATTTGCCACAGACCTGCAACATCATTGGCTTTGTCTGTAATTACTGCTAGAAATTTTGTTGTATGAATCTCTTTTAATTTCTTCTCTGCATATTGTTAGCATGCATTCCAGAAGCTTATTCTGAACTGTTTTTGATGTTCTGTTAAAACAATTTAAGTTTTTATGTGTGCTGCCAACTTCTTATTGATCCTGCAGGTGAAGTCTACCAGTCTGCGGAACATTCCAGTACTCAGTGAGTCTTCAGATTCATTATGGCCTCTCAAAGCTACTTCTTCAGCATGCAGGTTGATGCTGCCAGTTATAAGTGATAGAACATGCTGGTTTTCTTCTGCTTTCTTTTTGTGTCTCTCCACTAAGTGGTATCCAGTACTTAACTGAGACCTAACAGCCACAGTTTCCAACATTGCTTGACTCATTTGGTTATCAAAATGTTAAGCAGGCTGTTGATGTTTTCTAGCCTTTTCTACTTTCTCTTCACACACTTTGATGTCCAGGCATCCTGTCCACCAAACAATAACCCTGGGAAGCAGTACAATGTATTTGTTTCCTCACACCCACATATCCAGTTGTGCTTATCCTAGACCAACCTACTAAAGCTGCGTGTGTCTGTTCCTGACCTACTTCTACCTCGTGACTCCACCGTGAGATCAGGTGTAGGTCTTCCTTCTCTCTTTTAATTCTTACCTTCTCATCAGAAGTCAAGCCTTTGATATTAATAGGTTTTACAGAGGCCAGTTTAACATTCTGTTCACTATTTTACATTTGTTTACCCAGGTTTGTCCAACTGGCTTTAGTTAAAAAAAACCTTTTCAGTATATGTCCAGAAAGAAAAGTTCCAATACATTACAAACATTTTTAATCAGACATTCAGTATACAAATGAACAGGCATGAAATAGCAAATATTAAGAATGACGCATACATTTGATAGATTGCATTGATCTGATAGTACAGACAACTATTACAGTCTTACAAAGCCGGAATTACAACAACAGTAAATAGCAGGGCCAGTTGTTTCATTCACACGTAGCTTCAATCCCCATTGCCCACCCACAGTATCTGCTTTGATCTTGAGAGTTTAAAAGACAAAAAATGATGCATGTATTTTTTTTTTCACGTAAATAACAGATTTCAGAGCTCGTAACGATCTTCATTCACTCAGATGTTCATTACTCTTATAAAGCAAACCAGAGCTACCGCAGTAAGGCCAGTCATTTCATTCGCATATACTAGGCATAGCCCCCATCCCAATTGCCTAACCACAGTAGCTGCTTTGAGCCTACAAGGTTTAAAATAATGAAAAGAAAAGACAATGGTTTAATTACCATATTTCTTTTTCATCACATAATCAAGAGCTTGCAGATGATCTTACTGTAGTTCACCAGCACACAATTTAGTTATGCAAGGCTAGAGTTTCAACAACAAAGCATCTACACACCATCCTAATCTATCTTTGACCCTGCAAAAAATTATTAGGTTAAAAAAAAAATTTTCATCCACAAATGGCCCCAAAAACACACTGTGTTCCTAGTGTTTGTTTGACCCCTGCCAGGTTATTTTCTTAGAAAAAATACATCCAAAGTCAAGCAGGATAGTATATTAAAAAGGAATCATCAACATCCACCAAAAGACATTGCCTCCTAGTCCTTAGTATCTGGTTAACCCTGCCAGGATGTTATATTAAAGCAATATTCACAAGCAGCCAGTTTATTTTGTTAGAAAAAAAGACATCCACAGTTGAGCAGGGCTCCAAAACACGTCTCCTTAGTATCTGGTTCACCCTGTCAGGATATTATTACAAACAAATAAATCACAAACTAAACAGACCCAAAAATAGCCAGCCCAGGCCCACTACACATTCATACACAAAAAGGCCCACAGTCACTGCCACTGCATAGAGCCTTCTAGTATCTGGTTTACCCTGGCAGGTGCGGGGGATCTCAGAAACAAAATGTGATATCCATCCATTTAAGGACCAACCAATAGACAGAGTTTATATAAAAACAATTATTTAATTAAACATATCTTGTTGACCCTGCCAGGAAAAAAAAGTACATGCGTTTTAACTGACTGACTGGTAATAATTATTACGAAGTCAGTCAGTTCATAATTCAGTGCAAGTG
This sequence comes from Protopterus annectens, assembly GCF_019279795.1. Lineage (NCBI taxonomy): Eukaryota > Metazoa > Chordata > Ceratodontiformes > Protopteridae > Protopterus > Protopterus annectens. The sequence continues at coordinate 1,378,455,345 of NC_056746.1, forward strand.
TTTTTTTTCTTTTTCTTTTTGGTAGCCTTGGTTTCTCAAATACAAGCACTCTCCTTTTCATAAATTCAACACAATATTGATCTTGTAAATTAATACAAAAAATAAATGTCTTTCTCTCTGAGTCTGATGACTCTGACTACACAATTCTCACACTCGCATCTTTGCAGCAGTCAGCTGCTGCTAGTGCTATATGTCAGTAAAATCTTTGTTTTTTTATTGTTCACATTTTCATTTTTACTCTCCAAAAGTGTGTGTGAGGGGTGCTGCAGCCTAGCAGTCCAGTACCATGAGCTGCCCCTGCCAACAGTCGAATTTATGTTTTATTACATGGAATTTGGTCTTCTAATTGTTCTAACATCTGCAAGAAGAGTGCCTGAGTTGCAAGTTCTGTTGGTGGTTGAACCTTATTTCCATTGGAATGCGGTCTCTGTAAGAACAAATCACTCATTAATGCCCAAAGTGGTTTCAGAGTTCACTTTCAATCAAACCATCAATCTCCCAGTCTTCTACCCAGATGTTAAGAAGAAGGAGAAAAGATACTACGGACTCTGGACAGACATAGGCAGCTCAGGTGCTATCCTGACAGAATTAAGTCCTTTAGAAAAGCAGATCTGATATTTTATTTGTTATGATGGGACAAACAAACGAAAACCCATGTAAAAACTGACCATTACCAGGTAGCCAGCGCCTGCTATTACCTTTTACTGTACACACCATGGTGAATCCATTCCAGACAGTATCAAGGGACATTCTGCTTGAAAGTTGGCTTCTTCTATTGTATATTGGAAGGGGGTGGACTGTGGAAGCATTATACAGGTGGCTACATGGTTCTTAGTACATACTTTTACAAAGCTTTGCAAATTACATTTCTTTTCTAGCTGCAGGAAGGCTTTGCTAGCACAATTCTCCCGGGAGTCCTGGATCCTTATGTCTCCTCCTCCTCCCTGGTTGGATAGGGGGCTGGTAATCAACTCATGTAGCCTAACGACTGCTGCAGCAGATGGAATGATGAACATAGTACAGGTGTATAAGCTGCAGCTAGTAATAAAAGTAGATGTTCACATTTATGCCGCAGTAACTGTGCCCACCCTCCAGCTTCTCCCTTTTTAGTGTATATAGTTACTAGTGGGAGTATTATATCTTTTATTACTATTATATTTTGGCCCGGGTTTCAGGATGAATAGATTCCTTTTCTCTTATGGACAAGAAAGTCCTGAAAAAAATCTTCATTCTGACTGCTGATTTCCTACCACAGAATTATGCAATCAGATTGAAAGTGTGTGTGTGTGTGGATGTGTGTGTGTGTGTGTGTGTGTGTGTGTGTGTGTGTGTGTGTGTGTGTGTGTGTGTGTGTGTGTGTGTGTGTGTGTGTGTGTGTGTGTGTGTGTGTGTGTGTGTGTGTGTGTGTGTGTGTGTGTGTTGGGGGGACCAGAGCTTTGTGAAGCTGTCTGGTTGTTGTATCCTGGGAAAGATACAACCCATATAGCCGAATGGTTACTGTAGCAGTGAGAAATTTGAACATCTACTCTCATGTATAAGTTATACAACTGTACTTTCTGCTTTGAAGAGTTGCAGGTGAGGATTCCTAAGATTATGGTAGGTGATGAACCAAAAGCACTGAGAAGAATAACAGTTTGAAATATTCTATGCTGGTATCCCTGGATCTGGCTTGTTTGTTGTCTGACTTCTCATTTCCTTATTTTAGTTCTGTCTATGACTTAGTCACTTAACTTTTGGAGAGCAGTACTTGAGCCAGGCAGAGGTGAAACAAAACGATACAAGTAACAGGTCAGTACAAAAGAAACAAGAAAAAAGTAATCATATAAAGGCAATAAATGGCAAAAAAGGGAACAAATTAAAAAGAAAAATTGTGTGAGAGCTGAATGCAGTGATGTAGTAGTCAACTGTCGAGTCAGGGAGTGAGGGCCATTGAACAAGTCACACAAATAAAATGACTTTGCTGAAAAAATCGTCATGAATAATGAGTTCCCATCTTGTGATGTATTGCCAAAACTGTCTTGTAAAAAAGGGAAGAAAAAAGAGAACTTAAAATGTTGAAAACATGCAATTTAAGTTTTGAACACCTGCTAATGAGCATGAGCTATTTTCTGTAACTGAAAAAAAATCATAAATACTGAACGTAAATGCAAAGATAGATAAAATAAATAAAAGATACTGGTTTGAAGTAAGGAATTTACCTACTTATGCCTTTCCTTACAAATGTGTAAAAATTATGTAGACTGTTACTATGTACCACCTACAGTACAACACAATTTTAAGATCAGATTTTAATATTAACCTCACTTTACAAATGAGTCCTGGCTGTAAATTTATTTACAAAAGGCCTAGCCTTCCCTTTGCTTACTAATGTACCAGCCTATAATCAGTATACCTATTATTAGTGTGACAGTTAATACAGGGGATTAAGGCTATAAGCTGTTAACCAGTCACTTCCTGTAGTCCACAGTTTGTTTCCTTTAGCTTCCTAGCCTACTGTGTGATTCTGGTTCACCCTACATTTGTGACCAGTGGGCTTACTAGGTTAACAAACGCATAAAATAAATGCCTTGCATTCTAATCTCATGTCACAACAATTACCTGTATAGCATGTCACCAAATGGTACCTGCATGTGTTTTGCAATGTATGTCTTCTATTTCTAAACTCTTGTCATAACAATGTTTTCTACAGGACATGACAAACTATACTGTGTATATATTTTACAGTATGATTTTTTTTTTGTTGTTTTTTTGGAGCTTTGTTTCCTGAGCCTACATCAAAAATGGTCTGTCAGCAGTTAGACCTTCCTGGTGTTCAAATACAAACAAGCAAAAAGTAAATGAATGGGGAATATCTACAAATATCCGCAGGACTGCTAAAGCTGAAATGTCAGAATTGCTGAAGAGCGTGCGATGTAACCACAAACAGGCAAAGATACGAATGCAAGAATGTTCTAACAGAGTTTTCCAGTTGTGAAAAATATAATGATTCCATGCCTCTCAACTGTCCAGATTTTTGCAGAATGTTTAGATTTTTGCCTCATATTCTTAATCTGTTTCT
>NC_056746.1:1378828402-1378838402 GCF_019279795.1 Protopterus annectens
AGTGAAAGATGACAGACTCAAACCCAGGCCCACAAAATAGTGGTCATTAGCAATCTGCAGCCCTTACTATACTATACTATACTATACTATACTATACTATATTTACATGAGTAAACATGATGCACTGCAGAAGTAGAAACCACAGGTACTTAATTGTTTTTACTGGGATCATTGACTGAGTGAGCTGATTAAGAGAATGTCTTTTTTATAATAATATGCAAAGATATAACAACACTGAGAAATATGCCATGGAAAACAAAAAATAAAGCATGAGACAGATGAGGGGGGTGACAGAGATGAATGCCTTCCATCTTTCTTCCCAAGTAACCACCATGGGCTACTCATTTATAACATTTACCTAGACCACTGGAAAAGTGTGCAAAACTTGATCTGTACATGAAATCACACTAACAATCTAGTATTAACAATCAGCTGTTTTCTGCAGAACGATAAAGCCTCGAATGACACCCAGATAACCTCATATGGCCAGTGGCCCAAGTACTAGAAAAACTGGCGTGGGTGGGTGAGGGTGAAAGTCTGAGACTGACTCATCCATTCTGGAGGAAGGAGGCAGTCTGGTCTTCTTCACTGCTAGAACTTACTAGAGTCAGATACAGTATGCAGCATATAATCCTGAGATGTGGGCCTGGCTCTGTCAAGCTATGTTCACACAGTAACTTCATCACAATTGTGTGTGTGTGTACACCTGCAGAGGGAAAACTATAGCAACTTCTCACATCTGTGAACAATCATGTCAGCTACTGGGGTGGGAGTTAGGCCGTGAAACAAGAAAAATACCCTGATGGCTTCCTGTTTAATGACCTCCTGCACAATCAGCTTTTGCACCAGTAAATAAGGGAACAAATGACTGAAGACAGTGTAAAGGCCTTGATGACCAGCAGGGACAGTGAAAATAAAAAGGAATCCAAAAATCTACTATTGTTATTCTGGTTATATTACCACTGCAGTGTTAGCTTAATCCCAACCAGACTAACTAGTAGCATCAAAAAATGAATGAGTTTATCACCTCATGAAAGCTGAACATCTTTTGGTGGTGTAATTAAGTGAGAAAGAGAAAAGGGTTGCATACGAGCTACATCTGTTGCAAAAGCAAGAATTCTTGTTCCACAGCCCAGTTCTTTGCTTGTGTGCAGTATTCACTTGTGTGCAGTGTGTTCACTTATGTGTGGTGTGTTCACTTGTGCGTGGTGTGTTCACTTGTGTGTGGTGTGTTCATTTGTGTATGGTGTGGTGCAGTATGCAGATATGAACAAGTTGCTTAGTCATACCAAAGCTATGGAATCTTCCCTGAAAAGAGACATACATGTCTAAGTGGACCTTGGCTGAAAAAAACAGTGCAAAATAAGTCAAACCCATTGAAGACACAGCCCACTAAGTGGTCATTTTCTCAATATATTGGAGGCAATGTAAAGGGAAGCCAATTGAGTCTGGATACAATTCCAAAATCAGCTAATGTCTAAATGGAAACTTTTTTGAAAGCTGAATTAACACAGATCTTACTCAATGGCAGAATTGTAATACTGTGACAAATTGTGGGCAGAATGATTGACGTTATGGCAGTAACAAAAAAAACAGCAAAAAAGTCACAAAAGGTGGTAGATGAACCTATCATGAAGGAAGGTATGTCCTGATAAGTTACTGTAGTTAAGAAATGTAGTATAGTAAGCAAATGTTCTGCCACCTGGAGAGTCCCAACTGTACTGGTTGTGGTACTTGCAAAGGGTATGAAACACTTGACTACTGGAGTCAGCATGGTTTGCGCATTTCAATTTTATTATCTTAGATAGTCATGCATTTATTTACTATTTAATGTCTGGCAAACTGATCCAAGAAGAATCTTTTTTCAACCATGCCTGGAAAGGGCAAAATATGTAGCATTACAATTCCTGCCTTTTGGACTCCTTGTTCAGCAACTATCAATCTTTGTCTAAAGGTTTTAAACTAATTCACTCTCCAGACAATGGGGTCTCTCCCAAGTACAGGGCAAGAGAGGAATGGAGAGAACTGTCATCCAGGCAGGCATGAAGGTATTTTGTGCTGCAGTCTTCACACTTCCATCTGTTTGTTATAGGGTCAAGGCATCACCCCTTCCCAGCAGGTTCTGGGTTTGGTTTCATCCCCTCAGCTTGGGGCATCTGCAGTTTAAGGATGAACTGTGACTAACACCATGTTGGAGGAGACACCTAGGCTGTAACATTAAAGATGCTGAGCTATGGGAAGCATTTTTTCTATAGCCTACTCCTCTTCTATAGCTTCTTGGACAGCTGGCACGGACTCTCACATCACTGCAAGGGCCTATAATACCTTCCTCTCTACGTGTGTATGTTCCTTTGCATATCCCAATGAAGGCTCCAACAAAGTGACTTAATAACACCAGGACAATATCCCAATTTTCACTGCTTTTCTTTGGTAGGTACAACACACCAAAGGACTCATCCCCTTCTTAGGATGAGTGGGTCAGCATTAACACCTCACTCCCACCTCCCCATTTGTTCCTCCAGCTCCTGACCTCACTAATCTAACCTGGGGAATTTGGAGTAATTATGAAACAATAAGGTCTCTAGTCCCTTTTATACCCGAATTAGCTAACATTACAAATACTGATTCAAGTCTGTGTTACTGTTGCTCATTTGGCTGTTTAGCTCAGAGGGTTAAGGCATTGAACTGCTAATAAGCTTCATCCTGTTATCCCTGGTTTGTTTCCCCAGAGTATCTGTTTGATAACTATGTGACTTTGAGACAGTCACTTAACCAATGTTCTTTGGTGGCCTCTGAAAATAGCACTTTTGCCTAGAGGATTTACACAGTTAAAAAATGAATACAATTTTAAACAGCAGATCAAGAGCAATGCAGCCAGCATCTGATATATACAGTGTATCGCAGCCCAGCATTCTAAATACACACATAAAGTGCAGCCAGCATCTGATATATACAGTGTATTGTGGCCCAGCATTCTAAACACACACATAAAGTGCAGCCAGCATCTGATATATACAGTGTATCGCAGCCCAGCATTCTAAACACACACATAAAGTACAGCCAGCATCTGATATATACAGTGTATCACAGCCTAGCATTCTAAACACACACATAAAGTGCAGCCAGCATCTGATATATACAGTGTATCACAGCCCAGCATTCTAAACACACACATAAAGTGCAGCCAGCATCTGATATATACAGTGTATCACAGCACAGCATTCTAAACACACACATAAAGTGCAGCCAGCATCTGATATATACAGTGTATCGCAGCCCAGCATTCTAAACACACACATAAAATGCAGCCAGCATCTGATATATACATTGTATCACAGCCCAGCATTCTAAACACACACATAAAGTGTAGCCAGCATCTGATATATACAGTGTATCGCAGCCCAGCATTCTAAACACACATATAAAGTGCAGCCAGCATCTGATATATACAGTGTATCACAGCCCAGCATTCTGAACACACACATAAAGTGCAGCCAGCATCTGATATACAGTGTATCGCAGCCCAGCATTCTAAATACACACATAAAGTGCAGCCAGCATCTGATATATACAGTGTATCACAGCCCAGCATTCTAAACACACACATAACGTGCAGCCAGCTTCTGATGTATACAGTGTATCACAACCCAGCATTCTAAATATACACATAAATGCAAAAGAAATAGGTATAACGTTTATGTGCACAAAACAGAATCTCTGATCTAAAAGTCAAGCATTAGTCTGTAGTGTCTTGTGGTTTTACATTAAATAAGGACCAAGTGAACTAATAGCTAACTGTGCTGTAGCGTGAGTTGGATAAAGTAATGAGAAATGGATATTTACATGTACTTATGGTGTGACTGAAAAGATGTCAGCCATGAATGAGGTAACCACTGGCCATACCTTTCAACCTCTTAAGGCAAGAAATCTGGACAAAACCTAAAGTAATGGGGGGGGGACAAAAGTCCAAAAATATAGATAGATTTTAAATATTGCTGTTATAAACTTAGAAAGTTGTTAGAGTAATGGGATTTTCTTCTAAACACCAAAGGATTTGTTCCATCTCAGCTGTACTGGGAGTGAAAACATCCCAGTCTAGGGGTGCCTTTTTTTGAGTCTGGCATGCTTATCAAACAAAAAAGTTTTCTTTTAAAAAAATAGACATCTTTTTATTTATAAACCAGCTCTATACAACAGACAGATCAAGTGCCAACAATATTGGAAGACCAGTCCATTCTAATGAACAACAGGTAATTAAGCAAATTGTTATTTATTTATTTATTTAACATTTGTTTACTGGGAAAGTCTGACTGGGACAGAGCCCATTTTCAGTGGAGGCCCGGAGAGAAATGCTCCAGACTCATGTCTTTTGAATGTGGGAGGAAACCGGAGCCCCTGGAGCAAACCCACATGCATGCAGGGAGGACATGCAGACTCCACACAGAAGGCACCTCAGCCGAGAATCAAATTGGAGAACCTCTTGCTGTGAGGTGACAATGTTAACTGCTGCACCACTGCACAGCCCAAATACTTAGAAATACATGTTATTTACATTGTGCCTTTTGTGGGTTATTTGTTAGAATCTCATTTGTTGAATTTAAATTTGTATTATGTAGCCATTGTTATTTAGTTACTTGCATCCATAATTTGTAATGTTTTAATCTGATGTTGTCAATTTTCATTCATTCCTCAACAGATGGGTTCGGAGTCAACCCTCGGCTCCATCTTGGGCCTTATTTTAGCTCATGGCCACTAAAAAGCTCTTGAACTCCTCCCTTACCCATAATGCACAACCCCTAATGTACCTCAGATCTCATTTGCTGCTTTTGTGTTTGGACATGGTCGTTTTGAGCTCTCGAGCGTTTGAGTAGAATGGAAATATAAGTTAATTATTTTCTTTATTTCCTATAAAAATCTTAAACTTCTTACAGTTTCCTATCACTAATACTTCTCTTTTACATGTTTTAGTGTAATCTTTTACCATAGTTGGTAAACTTTTTCCTCTTTACACACTTTTAGTGTAATTACAATTACCATTGCTGGTATTTTTGTCTTTTTGCCTGTTAGTAAAAGTTAAAAAAAAAACTTTTCTACTATTTTCTTCTCTTATTAAAAATGTCTGAAAAGGGTCCATGTTGCTTTAAAAAATGCCAGAAATATGGGCGCAAGTTGCCTCTCTCCAATGCGCATACTTTGTGTCTACTGTTTGGTTCCAGACTGGATTGCTCCATCTGCAATGACTTTAACCAGTGAGCAATCGTGGACAGAAAAAAATAAATTAATTCTTAAATGACTTTTACCTTCTTCCTTTTCAGAGGCTATTTCTGGGGCTCAACCCACCCCCCCAAACTTAAGCTTAAGGAGCCTTTGGCTAAGCCTTCTGGGTCTTCCGTATCTTTGACTCCCTTGTTGGATCTTACCATGGACCTACCATGGAAAAAACACAGAATGTCAGATCCGAAGAATACTCCACCTCAGATGGCATCAGAGTTGAAAACGAATTCCTCTGATCCTAGCTTTTTGGATCTGAAGCCTTTGCCTTGGACCAGGTATGCATCCGCCATTGACATAGTTCCCTCTAGAGTACCTTCCCTGTATCTTGAGTCCTGCTGGCACTCTAGGTCCCCATAGGTCACTTCTTCTTGTTCTTCCAGAAGTCTGACTGAGGCTGATGTGGACAGAATGAGGAGGAAATTTCTCTCGGTGCAGATACAGATGGCAGTTCTTTGGATCAGGAAATCTTTGTTTTATATTACTCCACCAATATCAGCTCCTTCTCCATTCTGACCTATCTTTTCAGAGCACTTGGATCCAAATCTCCTGAGACCATCTAGATTTTAGTATCTTCAGCTCTGAGGTTGGCTCTGAGTGCACCGGCTCCAATGTTTTTGGAGCTGGACGATTCTTAGAGCCAAAGCATCCCTGTTGGATCTAAGGTGCTAGAGTCAACTCCGAAGTTGTTAGACCTGTCTTTTCTCCTCAGAGCCATGGCATTGGACAGCTTGCCTTCGACCTCCACCTCGGGGGGACTGCCTTCAGAGTATGGATAGCCGATGCGGGGAAGAGTGGCTTCTCAGCTCAGTCAGTTTCCTTCTCCCTCCCCTCGGATCTCCCCTCTGGATCCCATGTACCTCTGTGCCTTGAGCCTCAACATTCTACACCACTGGGACAGCCAGCCCAAAGTCTCCAGGTTACCCAGCAGGGTATTACTGTCTCTTCTGTTACTTCTCTGAAGCATCCCACCAAAAATGTCCCTAGGAAGAGGAAGTGCAAGAGGAGGCACTTGGACTCCTTTCTGGAGTGCGACACTGAAGATACTGATTTTGATGAAGTGGAAGGGTCCCTAAGATCAGCACCCAAAGATATCTCATTCAGAGATATCCTTGAGATTCTTAAGCAGAGGGGAAGTTGGTCTACAGATAACACTTTGCTAAAGGAATCGGTATTCCTGGAGGCCTTTGGGTTTGGCCTGTCTACCTCCTAGGTAACTCTGCCTACTGATGTTCTCATTGACCTGATCTCTAGGTGGGCATGGAAGGAGCCAGACACAAATGAGCCAATCCTTAAAAGACAGGATCAGATTCTAGCGCTGTAGGAAAGGAGTTTTGGAACAAGGGAGTGCCCGTAGATGCTATGGTCATGCTGGCAGCCACCAAGAAGGAACTTGCAGAGCAGAGTTCCTCTGTCAATCACCCTAACAGGAAGTCTAGGGCTTTGGACAGATTTGGGAAGCATGTGTGTACTTCAGTGACCATTGCCCTCGGATCGCTGAACTACTTGGCACACTTTACAAGACTACAGAGGGACTTGATAAAGGAACTGTCACAATCCCTTTCTGGGACCACTACTGCTGATACTTAGGCTTCTGTGGGCTCACAGTTGGTGATCCTACAATCCATTTCTTATTCATCCATGAAGCTTATCTCTCATGCAGCTAAAGGTACCTCAAAGACAGTTGGTTCAGGCATTTCCATTACAAGGGTTGCCTGGATGCATTTGTGTGTCTTTGCAGAGCCTTTCAAGTCTTATTTTGTTAATGCTCCTTTTGATGGAACCTTCTTATTCGGTCCCAAAGTAAAGGGCACACCCTCCAGGTGCGAGCAGGATAGAAAGACCCTCTCTGCAGTGGGAGTACATTTTTTGACTCCTCAAAGGACCTTCTCAAGGAACCAATGAGAATGATGAAAAATGTGGTTCAAGAAGTCCCAGGGTCCTTTTCAAGATCCACGTGGAGATAGTTCCCCCATGGGCAGGGGGGGAACTCAAATAGAAGATGCCTCCCACACAGCAGAGGAGGCCCACAGAAATAAAGGTCTAGAGATTCCTTCTCTGACAGACCCTACCAGCAATTCTGAAAGGAGGCCCAATTGTCTCCCTTTGAAGACAATCTGGGTAATTTATCTTTGCACCACAGAGCATGGCTAGACATCACAAAAGATATGTGGGTGCAGAGAATTATTTCCAGAGGTTATATAATTCCCTTTTCCCTTCCACTTCCATCTGTATGCAAATTTCCTGATGTTCCACCCATCAGAGGAAAGCAGCAGCACTAGAAATACAAAAACTGCTAGAAAACAGAGCCATCCAAGAGGTCCCACCAAACCAGATAGCATCCAGAACTTACTCAAGATTCTTTGTAGTGCCAAAGAAAACATGGGACTGGAGACCAATTTAGGATCTAAGTAACTTGAACAAATCAGTTCAACACACAACGTTTTGGATGGTGATGGTTCAGTCCATTCTGCCAACTTTGTGCAAGGATGAATGGATGTGCTTGACAGACCTTCAGGATGTGTACTATCACAATGAAAATGAGCAGGCAATCCAGAAGGTTTCTATGCTTCCAGCTGGGAACCAGTCATTACCAGTTCAGAGCACTGCCCTTTGGCCTCACAACAGCCCCCAAGGTGTTCACCAAATGCATGGCAGTGGTAGCAGCTCACTTGAGACTGCAGGGATTCCGAGTGTTTCTGTACATGCATGACTGGCTCATTATCACCCCAACCAGGCATCTAGTAATAATAGCTGGTACTCCAGACCTGCTCCCATCTGGGATAACCATAAGTTATAACAAATCTCTGTTAGAACCATCTCAGAGATTGGAATTCATAGGAGGAAATTTCAACACAGTATCATTGACAGCTTCTCTTCCTCTCATAGTAGTACAAAGTAACAGATTCCAAGTCAGAAGAATAATTCACAGCACCAGAGTCTTTGTCTGATTGATTCCACAAGCCTTGGGATCAATGTCAGTGGCTATAGTTCTAGATCCTCTAGCTAGATTTCACATGAGAACTCTTCAATGGATGTTGGCAACACAGTGGTCTATTCTTTACCAGCACATGTCAGCCCAAATAAGAAACAATCAAGCATGCAAGAGATACCTTTGGTGGTGAATTTGATCAGAAAAGGTTCTACAAGGCTCTCCTTTCATTCTCCCTCAGCCCAAGGCCATAGTGACCATGGGCACATCCCAGACTGGGTGACAGGGCAGCTCCTGGGGAAAACAGTCTAAGGCACTTGGTCCCCCGAAGAGGCCAACATGCATATCAATGCCCTGGAAATGAGACCAGTGCTCTTAGCATTGCAGGCCTTCCAAGACGCTCTTGGGGCAACTGTGATTCAGACATATAATATGTCAGTAGTTTGGTACCTCATCAAACAAGGAACAACCAGGTCTTACCCCTTGTATTGAGAAGCCCCCAGAGTGTGGCAATGGGTGATCTCATCAAACTATTTCCTGAAACAACACTCATTCTGGAGAAGGCCATCATGATAGCAGACAAATTGAGCCATCCATTCTAGTGCCTCAGAAGTAATCTCTCAACATGAAGGTGGCAGTAATTATTTTTCACCAGTGGGGCGAGCCTTGCTGCAATCTCTTTGTATCTCCCCTAAACAACAAGTGCAACAGCTTCTTTGCCCTATTCTCACCAATGCGGGAATCACTGAGGGATGCTACACTACATGATTGGACCCCAGTATCCTCTATGCACATCCTCCAACTCTTTTCATCTCTAAATTTCTGCGGAAAGCTTTCTGGTTGAAGACAGTCATCCTCATTGCACCTTACTAGCCTCAATAGATTTGATTCCCCTTTCTTTGACCTCATCTAATTTACCCACCTTGGATTCTGAATCCCATTACAGACGTCTGTCTCACCCAACAATCAGGATTCATTGGGATATCTCAAACCTTAAGCTGACAGTGTGTTTTTTTTCAGTTCCTTTAACAGACAGACAACCTATGCTCTCATGCCCTGTCCATCATGTACTTTTGTTTTCCCATAAAGCTTCTGTAAAAAATTTAAAGAAGTGGAAAAGATTTGTTGTTTTGGGCACTTCAGAAACATATTGACCCCTTTTTAACCCCTGTACAAAGTGCCCTTGAATTTTTGGCAACAGTTTCCTCTACCATTACAGTTCAGTTAGCAGCCATCTCTAATTTTCACATTAGATTTGAGAGCTCCACCCTGGCTTCATCTAAACTTTGTAAGGCCTTCTTGAGAGGTACCCTTCTTCTGAAACCTCCTTATATTGTAAAGATCCAACTCCTCCATGGGACTTAAATTAGGTACTGCAGGCCTTGATTCATTCCCCATTTGACCAGCACAAAAATGTGATCTTAAGTTTCTGACCTGGAAGACTGTCTTTCTGGTGGCTATCACCTCTACTAGAAGGATTTCAGAACTTCACGCATTGTCATCTAAACCTTCATGCTTGATTTTTCATAGGGATAGTGTAACATTACAAGCCAATCCTTTTTTTTTTTCCTAAGGTGGTGTCAAAATCTAACGTCAAGCAGTCCATTAATTGGCCAGTTTTCTTTCCTAAATTTAAAAACAAGGGTGAATATACTGTATGTTGCACTTATTGGATGTTCACAGACAATTACATTTTTACTTACATAGAAGAAAAGAAATTAGAAAGATGGATCAATTATTTGTCTCCTTTGCAGATTCTAAATTGGGTAAATCAGTTGCAAAGGTAACTTTAGCCAG